>NW_027664035.1:0-15809 GCF_964034855.1 Anser brachyrhynchus
GGTATAGGGGCAAAAAAAGGCTTGAGGGGGGCAAAAAGGAAGCTGGGGGGGCAAAAAGGGGATTGGGGGGGCAAGAACAGGGCTTGGGAGGGCAAAAAAGGGGGTTGGGGGGATGAAAATAGGGTTGGGAGGTCAAATATAGGGGCTGGGGGGGGCAAAAAAGGGGGCCGAGGGGTAAAAAAGAGGCTGGGGGGTAAATAAATTTTGGGGGGGGGGTTCGGGGGGGAAATGGGGGTGGGAAGGGGGAGAAATGGGGGTTTTGGGGGTGGAAATGGGGATTTGGGGAGGGGAAACAGAGGTTGGGGGGTCGAAAATAGGGGTTGGGGGGTCAAAAATAGGGGTTGGGGGAGTAAAAATAGGGGTCGGGGGGGAAAAAATAGGGGTCAGGGGGGCAAAAATATTGGGGGGGGGTCAATTAGGGGTTTCTATGGGGGTTGGGGACCCCAAGAAGAGTGTGGGGAGCACCCCAGGGGAATCCAAAGGATTTGGGGATCCCGAAGGCGATGGGGAAGCCCTGGGGACCCCCAGGACGCCGCGACCCCCCCCGGAACCCCCCCCGAAAGAAAACCCCAAAAGCTTTGGGGTCCCCAAAGGTGACTGAGGGGACCCCAAAGATGGTGGGGGGACCCCAGGGGCCCCACAGGAGCACCCCAAGGACCAAACCCAAAGCATTTTAGACCCCAAAGGTGGCGAGGAAGCGCTGGGGATGCTCCAGGGACCCCCAGGACGCCGCGACCCCCCCAGAACCCCCCCGAACCAAGACCCCAAAACCTTTAGGGTCCCGGGGGGGGGACTGGGGAGACCCCACACATCTTGGGGGGACCCCAGAGATGCTGAAGGGACCCCAAGGACCAAACCCAAAGGATTTGGGGACCCCAAAGACGACGAGGAAGCGCTGGGATGCTCCGGGGACCCCCGGACGCCGCGACCCCCCCGGAACCCCCCCAAAGAAAACCCCAAAAGCTTTTGGGGTCCCGGGAGAGGGTCTGGGGGGGATCCCGAAGACAGTGTTGGGGATCCCAGAGATGCTGAAGGGACCCCAAGGACAAACCCAAAGGATTTGAGACCCCAAATATGACGAGGAAGCGCTGGGGATGCTCCGGGGACCCCCGGGACGCCGCGACCCCCCCGGAACCCCCCCCAACGAAAAACCCCAAAAGCTTTCGGGGTCCCCCCCCCCGACCTGTCCGAAGGATCCCTTGCCGATGAGGGAGTCGATCTCGTAGCGGTCGAGCCAGCGCTCGCCGCTGCGCACGATGTAGTCGTAGTTGTCGTCGTCGTAGCCCTCGTGAGCACCCGCCGCTCCTTCTTGGTGCTCGAGTCCTCGGGGGGCACCTGCTGCGCCCGCCGCTTCTTCTTGGCGTAGTACACCTGGGGGGGGGGCACGGGGGGGGCGTTAGGGGGTGGGGGGGGGGCGTGGGGGGGCGTTCTGGGGGGGTTTTGGGGGGTTCGGGGGGGCTCAGGGGGGCGGGAGGCTGATAGGGGCTGGGGGAGGCTGGGGAAGGAGAGGGGGTGGGGGGAGGATGGGGGGGGGGAAGGAAAAGGGGAGGGGCAGGAAAATGGGGGGGGGGCAAGGAAAATGGGGGGGGCACGGGGGGGTGTTAAGGGGGGTATAAAATTGGGGGGGGCGCTCTGGGGGGGTTTTGGGGGGGTTTGGGGGGGCTCAGGGGAGCGGGAGGCTGATAGGGAATGGGGGAGGCTGGGAAGGAGAGGGGGTGGGGGAGGATGGGGGGGGGGGAAGGGAAAATGGGTGGGGGCAGGAAAATTGGGGGGGGCATGGGGGGGCGTTAGGGGGTGGGGGGGCCATGGGGGGCGTTCTGGGGGGGTTTTGGGGGGTTGGGGGGGCTCAGGGGGGCGGGAGGCTGATAGGGGCTGGGGGAGGCTGGGGAAGGAGAGGGGGGTGGGGGAGGACGGGGGGGGAAGGAGGAAATGGGGGGGAGGAAAATTGGGGGGGGGCAGGAAAATGGGGGTGGAACGGGAAAAGGGGGGGGCACGGGGGGGGCGTTAAGGGGGGTATAAAATGGGGGGGGGGCGTTCTGGGGGGGGTTTTGGGGGGTTTGGGGGGGCTCAGGGGGGCGGGAGGCTGATAGGGGACAGGGGAAGATGTAGGAGGATGGGGGGGCACAAGAGGATGGGGGGGCCAGGAAATGGGGGGGGCACAGGGGGGGCGTTAAGGGGTGGGGGGGGGCCGTGGGGGGGCGTTCTGGGGGGGTTTGGGGGGGTTTGGGGGGGCTCAGGGGGGCGGGGAGGCTGATAGGGGCTGGGGGAGGCTGGGGGGGGGACAGGGGAAAATGGGGGGGGGCAAAAAAAAAAAACAGCCCCTCCCCCCCCCCAAATAAAACAGCAACCCATGGGTGCCCCCCCCACCACCAGAACCTTCCCCTTTAGGAAAGGAGCCCCCCCCCCCGGCCCTAAATAAACGCCCGTGGGTGCCCCCACGCCCCCAAATCACACCCGTGGGTGCCCCCCCGAAAGACCAGCACCCATGGGTGCCCCCCCCACCCGAGCAGCACCCATGGGTGCCCCCCCTACCAGAAGTGCCCTCGGCCCTAAATAACATCTGTGGGTGCTTCCTTCCCCCAAATCACACCGCGGGTGCCCCCCCCCCCGAGAAACCAGCACTCATGGGTGCCCCCCGCCCGAACAGCACCCATGGGTGCCCCCCCCCAACCTCATTGATGTGCTTGTAGGTCTTGAGGTTGACGGACGCCCAGCCCTAAATAACACCCGTGGGTGCCCCCACGCTCCAAATAACGCCCGTGGGTGCCCCCCCTGAAAAATAGCACCCATGGGTGCCCCCCCCCGAAACAGCACCCATGGGTGCCCCCCTACCAGAACTGCCCTCGGCCCTAAATAACATGTGTGGGTGCTTCCTTCCCCCAAATAACACCCGTGGGTACCCCCCTGAGAAACCAGCACTCATGGGTGCCCCCCCCGCCCGAGCAGCACCCATGGGTGCCCCCCCCCCAAAAAACAGCACCCATGGGTGCCCCCCCCCCACCTCACTGACGTGCTTGTAGGTCTTGAGGTTGACGGACCCACGGGTGCCCCCGGCTCCAAATAACACCCATGGGTACCCCCCTGAAAAACCAGCACCCATGGGTGCCCCCCTACCCGAGCAGCACCCATGGGTGCCCCCCAACCAGAACCTTCCCCTTTAGGAACGGAGCCCCCCCGGCCCTAAATAACACCCATGGGTGCCCCCACACCCCAAATCACACCCGTGGGTGCCCCCCCCGAGAAACCAGCACCCGTGGGTGCCCCCCCCACCCAAACAGCACCCATGGGTGCCCCCCCCCAACCTCATTGATGTGCTTGTTGGTCTTGAGGTTGACGGACGCCCAGCCCTAAATAACACCCGTGGGTGCCCCCACGCTCCAAATAATGCCCGTGGGTGCCCCCCCTGAAAAATAGCACCCATGGGTGCCCCCCCTCCTGAGCAGCACCCATGGGTGCCCCCCCCCCGAAACAGCACCCATGGGTACCCCCCTACCAGAAGTGCCCTCGGCCCTAAATAACATGTGTGGGTGCTTCCTTCCCCCAAATAACACCCGTGGGTGCCCCCCTGAGAAACCAGCACCCATGGGTGCCCCCCCCCGCCCGAGCAGCACCCATGGGTGCCCCCCCCAAAAAAAAGCAGCCCATGGGTGCCCCCCCCCCACCTCACTGACGTGCTTGTAGGTCTTGAGGTTGATGGACCCACGGGTGCCCCCGGCTCCAAATAACACCCATGGGTACCCCCCTGAAAAACCAGCACCCATGGGTGCCCCCCTACCCGAGCAGCACCCATGGGTGCCCCCCAACCAGAACCTTCCCCTTTAGGAACGGAGCCCCCCGGCCCTAAATAACACCCATGGGTGCCCCCACACCCCAAATCACACCCGTGGGTGCCCCCCCCGAGAAACCAGCACCCGTGGGTGCCCCCCCACCCAAACAGCACCCATGGGTGCCCCCCCCAACCTCATTGATGTGCTTGTAGGTCTTGAGGTTGACGGACGCCCAGCCCTAAATAACACCCGTGGGTGCCCCCACGCTCCAAATAATGTCCGTGGGTGCCCCCCTGAAAAATAGCACCCATGGGTGCCCCCCCCTCCTGAGCAGCACCCATGGGTGCCCCCCCCCAGAAACAGCACCCATGGGTACCCCCCCTACCAGAAGTGCCCTCGGCCCTAAATAACATGTGTGGGTGCTTCCTTCCCCCAAATAACACCCGTGGGTGCCCCCCTGAGAAACCAGCACCCATGGGTGCCCCCCCCGCCCGAGCAGCACCCATGGGTGCCCCCCCCAAAAAACAGCACCCATGGGTGCCCCCCCCCCCCCCCACCTCACTGATGTGCTTGTAGGTCTTGAGGTTGACAGACCCACGGGTGCCCCGGCCCCAAATAACACCCATGGGTGCCCCACACCCCAAGTCACACCCATGGGTGCCCCCCCCCACCTCACTGATGTGCTTGTAGGTCTTGAGGTTGACAGACCCACGGGTGCCCCCGGCCCCAAATAACATCCATGGGTCCCCCCCCCCGAAAAATGGCACCCATGGGTGCCCCCCTACCCGAGCAGCACCCATGGGTGCCCCCCAACCAGAAGTGCCCTCGGCCCTAAATAATACCCCTGGGTGCCCCACGCCCCAAATAACACCCGTGGGTGCCCCCCCTGAGAAACCAGCACCCATGGCTGCCCCCCACCCAGAACCAGAATCTTCCCCTTTAGGAAAGGAGCCCCCCCCCCCCAGCCCTAAATAACACCCGTGGGTGCCCCCATGCCCCAAATCACACCTGTGGATGCCCCCCCCGAAAAACCAGCACCTGTGGGTGCCCCCCAGCCAGAACCTTCCCTTTTAGGAAAGGAGCTCCCCTGGCCCTAAATAACACCCATGGGTGCCCGCACGCCCCAAATCACACCTGTGAGTGCCCCCCCCGAGAAACCAGCACTCATGGGTGCCCCCCCCGCCCGAGCAGCACCCATGGGTGCCCCCCAACCAGAAGTGCCATTGGCCCTAAATAACACCCATGGGTGCCCCCACACCCCAAATAACACCCATGGGTGCCCCCCCCCGGGAAACCAGCACCCATGGGTGCCCCCCCCCCAGCCCATGCAGCACCTATTGGTGCCCCCCCCACCTCATTGATGTGCTTGTAGGTCTTGAGGTTGACCGACCCACGGGTGCCCCCGGCCCAAATAGCACCCATGGGTGCCCCTGCCCCAAATCACACCGTGGGTGCCCCCCTGAGAAAACCAGCACCCTGGGTGCCCCCCTACCCGAGCAGCACCCATGGGTGGCCCCCCCCACCCAGAACCTTCCCCTTTAGGAAAGGAGCCCCCCCCCCGGCCCTAAATAACACCCGTGGGTGCCCCCACGCCCCAAATCACACCCGCGGGTGCCCCCCCCCCGAAAAATAGCACCCATGCCTGACCCCCGCCCGAGCAGCACCCATGGGTGCCCCCCTACCAGAAACTGCCCTCGGCCCTAAATAACACCTGTGGGTGTTTCCTTCCCCCCAAATAACACCCATGGGTGCTTCCTTCCCCTAAATCACACCTGTGGTTGTCACCCCTGAAAAACAGCACCCATGGGTGCCCCCCCCGCCCGAACAGCACCCATGGGTGCCCCCCCCACCTCACTGATGTGCTTGTAGGTCTTGAGGTTGACGGACCCGCGGCCCTAAATAACACCCGTGGGTGCCCCCACGCCCCAAATCACACCCATGGGTGCCCGCCCCGGGAAACCAGCACCCATGGGTGCCCCCCTACCCGAGCAGCACCCATGGCTGCCCCCCACCCAGAGTCTTCCCCTTTAGGAAAGGAGCCTCCCTGGCCCTAAATAACACCCGTGGGTTCCCCCCTGAGAAACCAGCACCCGTGGGTGCCCCCCCCCACCTCATTGATGTGCTTGTAGGTCTTGATGAGGTCGACGGAGAGCTTGCGCAGGGGGGCGCTGCCGGCGTCCCGAAAGCTCAGCGGGATTCGGCGCTGCAGCAGGCTCAGCTCCGGCAGGATCTGGGGGGGGGGACACAAAAATTTGGGGGGGGGCTTGGGTTAGGAAGGGGGGGGGGGAACCCCCGAGGGACCCCCCCCCCAAAAAAGGGATGGGGAAGGGGGGGATTTGGGGGGGTTTGGGGGGGATTTGGGGGAATTTGGGGGGGGGATTTGGGGGGGATTGGGGGTTTGGAGGGGATTTAGGGGAGTTTGGGGGTCAATTTGGGGGGCTTGAGGGGAATTTAGGGGGATTTGGGGGGGATTTAAGGAGATTTGGGGGGTTTGGGGAAGATTTAGGGGGTTGGGGGGGATTTGGGGGAGTTTGCGGGGGGATTTGGGGGGGATTTAGGGGGGGGGTTGGGGGGATTTGGGGAAATTTGGGTGGGATTTAGGGGGGGATTTAGGGGACTTTGGGGGATTTGAGGGGGGTTGGGGGGGGTTTAGGGGAGTTTGGGGGGATTTGGGGGGGATTTAGGGGAGTTTGGGGGGATTTGGGGGGTTTGAGGGGGATTTAGGGGGGGGATTTGGGGGACTTTGGGGGATTTGGGGGATTTAGGGGGATTTGGGGGGGGAGCAATGGGATTTATGGGGGATTTAGGGGGGTCCCAGTGGGTTTTATGGGGGAATTGGGGTGAATTGGGGGGGGGCAGTGAGCTTTATAGGGGATTTATAGGGAATTTGTGGGGGGCAGTGGGATTTATGGGGAATTTGGGGTGAATTGGGGGGTGGACAATGGGATTTATGGGGGAACTGGGGGGATCCCGTAGGGTTTTATGGGGGATTTGGGTGAACTGGGGGGAGGCAGTGAGATTTATGGGGATTTGGGGGGGGGGAGTAGGATTTATGGGGGAATTGGGGTGAATGGGGAGGGGGTCCCAGTGGGCTTCATGGGGGATTTGGAGTGAATTGGGGGGGGGTCCCAGTGGGCTTTATGGGGGAAACTGGGGGGGGTGGGTCTCAGTGGGATTTACGGGGGAACTGGGGGGGTCCCAGTGTGCTTTATGGGGGAACTGGGGTGTCCCAGCGGGCTTTACGGGGGATTTGGGGTGAATTGGGGGGGGTCCCAGGGGGATTTATGGGGCAATTAGGAGGGAGAATGGGATTTATGGGGGAACTGGGGGGTCCCAGTGGGCTTTATGGGGGAACTGGGGGGGTCCCAGTGGGATTTACGGGGGAAACTGGGGGGGGTCCCAGTGGGATTTATGGGGGAACTGGGGGGTCCCAGTGGGCTTTACGGGGGATTTGGGGTGAATTGGGGGGGTCCCAGTGGGATTTATGGGGCAATAAGGAGGGAGAATGGGATTTATGGGGGAACTGGGGGTCCCAGTGGGATTTACGGGTGAATTGGGGTGGTCCCAGTGGGCTTTATGGGGGAACTGGGGGGGTCCCAGTGGGCTTTATGGGGGAACTGGGGGGTCCCAGCGGGCTTTACGGGGTGTCTATGGGGTGAGCAGGGGGGTCCCAGCGGGGTCTAGGAGACACCGGGATCCCCCGGGGGGGGGGCGGAAAGGGAGCGGTTCCCAGCAGCCCCCTGGGATTTGGGGTGAGCGGGGGGGGGGGGGGAGGTTTTGGGGTGGTCCCGGCGTACCTGGGGGTGCTCGGCCATGGGCTGGAGGCTGGCGAAGGGGGCATGGCCGTGCTGGCCCGACATGGTGGGCTCAGAGCGGTGCCAGGCGCCCGGCGGGGCCGGCCCCGGGCATCCTGCGCTGCGGCCGCGGCTGCCGCCACCTGCGGGGAGGAGAGAAAAGGGGGGGGGGTCAGATTTTGGGGCGGCGGGCTCCCCGTTCCCCCCCTTTCCCCTCCTACGACGGTCCCGAAGCGGCTGGGGTTGGTGGTTGGGCGTCAGTAGGGTCCAGAGTGAACGTGTAGGGAAAAACGCCCCGGGGTGATCTTTTGGGGTGGATGAGGCTGGTTTCTGGCCATCAGTAGGGTCCAGAGTGAACACGCACAACAAATACCCCAAACTGATCTTCTTGGGGGGTCTAAGACCAATTCCTGGCCATCAGTAGGGTCCAGAGTGAACGCGTAGGGAAAACGCCCTGGGGTGATCTTTTGGGGTGGATAAAGCTGGTTTCTGGCCATCAGTAGGGTCCAGAGTGAACACGCACAACAAATACCCCACTCTCTTCTTTTTAGGGTGCATAAAACCGATTTCTGGCCATCAGTAGGGTCCAGAGTCAACACGCACAAAAAATGCCCCACTGCCATCTTTTTGGGGTACATAAGACTGATTCCTGGCCATCAGTAGGGTCCAGAGTGAACGCACAGGGAAAATGCTCCACGATAATCTTTTGGGGTGGATAAGGCTGATTTCTGGCCATCAGTAGGGTCCAGAGTGAACACGCACAACAAATACCCCACTCTCTTCTTTTTGGGGTGCATAACACCGATTCCTGGTCATCAGTAGGGTCCAGAGTGAACGCGCAGGGAAGATGCTCCACGATGATTTTTTGGGGTGGATAAGGCTGATTTCTGGCCATCAGTAGGGTCCAGAGTGAACACGCAGAGCAAATACCCCAGGCTGATCTTTTTGGGGTGCATAAGGCCAATTCCTGGCCATCAGTAGGGTCCAGAGTGAACATGCACAAGAAATGCCCCACTGTCATCTTTTGGGGTGCATAAGGCCAATTCCTGGCCATCAGTAGGGTCCAGAGTGAACACGCAGAGCAAATACCCCAGGCTGATCTTTTTGGGGTGTCCAAGACCAATTCCTGGCCATCAGTAGGGTCCAGAGTGAACACGCACAGAAAATGCCCCACTGCCATCTTTTTGGGGTGCACAAGACCCATTCCTGGCCATCAGTAGGGCCCAGAGTGATCATGCACAACAAATACCCCACTCTCTTCTTTTTGGGGTGCATAAAGCCGATTCCTGGCCATCAGTAGGGTCCAGAGTGAACACGTACAAGAAATATCCCACTGTCGTCTTTTGGGGTGTACAAGACCCATTCCTGGCCATCAGTCGGGTTCAGAGTGAACGGGATGGGAACGAGGCCACCCCCAGCCCATCAGTAGGGTCCAGAGTGAACGGGGAAGGATGCGAGGCCGCACCTGGTGCCATCAGTAGGGCCCAGAGTGAACGGGACAGGGGTTAGACCACCCCCAGCCATCAGTAGGGCCGAGAGTGAACGGGACGGGAGTTTGACCCACCCCCAGCCCATCAGTAGGGCCCAGAGTGAACAGGCCGGGCGCTCCCAGCATGCTCTGCTCCGCGAGGCTGCCCCCGTTGCCATCAGTAGGGCCCAGAGTGAACAGGAAGGGAACGAGGCCATCCCTAAACCATCAGTAGGGCCCAGAGTGAACGGGACGGGTGCTCCCAGCATGCTCTGCTCCGCGAGGCCACCCCCGGTGCCATCAGTAGGGCCCAGAGTGAACAGGATGGGAACAAGGCCACCCCCATGGGCATCAGTAGGGTCCAGAGTGAACGGGACAGGAACGAGGCCATCCCTAAACCATCAGTAGGGCCCAGAGTGAATGGGCTGGGCGCTCCCAGCATGCTCTGCTCCGTGAGGCCTCCCCTGTTGCCATCAGTAGGGCCCAGAGTGAACAGGACAGGGGTTAGACCACCCCCAGCCCATCAGTAGGGCCCAGAGTGAACGGGCCGGGCGCTCCCAGCATGCTCTGCTCCGTGAGGCCTCCCCTGTTGCCATCAGTAGGGCCCAGAGTGAACAGGACAGGGGTTAAACCACCCCCAGCCCATCAGTAGGGCCCAGAGTGAACAAACCGGGCACTCCCAGCACGCTCTGCTCCGGGAAGCTGCCCCCGTTGCCATCAGTAGGGCCCAGAGTGAACAGGACACGGGTTAAACCACCCTAAGGCCATCAGTAGGGCCCAGAGTGAACGGGAGGGGAGCGAGGCCACCCCCAGCCCATCAGTAGGGTCCAGAGTGAACGGGCCAGGTGCTCCCAGCATGCTCTGCTCCGCGAGGCCGCCCCCGGTGCCATCAGTAGGGCCCAGAGTGAACAGGACAGGAGCGAGGCCACCCCCAGCCCATCAGTAGGGTCCAGAGTGAACGGGCCAGGTGCTCCCAGCATGCTCTGCTCCGCGAGGCCGCCCCCGGTGCCATCAGTAGGGCCCAGAGCGAACGGGCCGGGCGCTACCAGCATGCTCTGCTCTGTGAGGCCACCCCTGTTGCCATCAGTAGGGCCCAGAGTGAACAAGACAGGGGTTAGACCACCCCCAGCCCATCAGTAGCGCCCAGAGTGAACGGGCCGGGCGCTCCCAGCATGCTCTGCTCTGTGAGGCCGCCCCCGTTGCCATCAGTAGGGCCCAGAGTGAACAGGATGGGAACGAGGCCACCCCCAGCCCGGAGTGAACGGGATAGGAGTTTGACCAACCCCAAGGCCATCAGTAGGGCCCAGAGTGAACAGGAAGGGAACAAGGCCACCCCCAGCCCACCAGTAGGGTCCAGAGTGAACAGACCGGGCGCTCCCAGCATGCTCTGCTCCATGAGGCCACCCCCGGTGCCATCAGTAGGGCCCAGAGTGAACGGGACAGGGGTTAAACCACCCCCAGCCCATCAGTAGGGCCCAGAGTGAACGGGACGGGTGCTCCCAGCATGCTCTGCGAGGTGAGGCCGCCTCGGTTGCCATCAGTAGGGTCCAGAGTGAACAGGACAGGAGTTTGACCAACCCCAAGGCCATCAGTAGGGTCCAGAGTGAACGGGCCGGGCGCTCCCAGCATGCTCTGCTCCGTGAGGCTGCCCCCGTTGCCATCAGTAGGGCCCAGAGTGAACAGGACAGGGGTTAAACCACCCCCAGGGCCATCAATAGGGTCCAGAGTGAACAGGAAGGGAACAAGACCACCCCCAGCCCATCAGTAGGGCCCAGAGTGAACAGGACAGGGGTTAGACCACCCCCAGCCATCAGTAGGGCCCAGAGAGAACGGGACGGGAGTTTGACCACCCCCAAGGCCATCAGTAGGGCCCAGAGTGAACGGGACGGGAACGAGGCCATCCCTAAACCATCAGTAGGGCCCAGAGTGAACAGGCCGGGCGCTCCCAGCATGCTCTGCTCCGTGAGGCCGCCCCCGTTGCCATCAGTAGGGCCCAGAGTGAACAGGAAGGGAACGAGGCCACCCCCAGCCTGGAGTGAACGGGATAGGAGTTTGACCAACCCCAAGGCCATCAGTAGGGTCCAGAGTGAACGGGATGGGAACAAGGCCACCCCCAGCCCATCAGTAGGGTCCAGAGTGAACGGGCCGGGCGTTCCCAGCATGCTCTAATCCGCGAGGCCGCCCCCGGTGCCATCAGTAGGGCCCAGAGTGAACGGGCCGGGCGCTCCCAGCATGCTCTGCTCCACGAGGCTGCCCCCGTTGCCATCAGTAGGGCCCAGAGTGAACAGGAAGGGAACGAGGCCACCCCCAGCCCGGAGTGAACGGGATAGGAGTTTGACCAACCTCAAGGCCATCAGTAGGGTCCAGAGTGAACGGGATGGGAACGAGGCCACCCCCAGCCCATCAGTAGGGTCCAGAGTGAACAGACCGGGCGCTCCCAGCATGCTCTGCTCCATGAGGCCACCCCCGGTGCCATCAGTAGGGCCCAGAGTGAACGGGACAGGGGTTAAACCACCCCCAGCCCATCAGTAGGGTCCAGAGTGAACGGGACGGGCGCTCCCAGCATGCTCTGGTCCGCGAGGGCGCCCCCGTTGCCATCAGTAGGGCCCAGAGTGAATGGGCCGGGTGCTCCCAGCATGCTCTGCTCTGTGAGGCCGTCCCCGTTGCCATCAGTAGGGCCCAGAGTGAACAGGATGGGAACGAGGCCACCCCCAGCCGGGAGTGAACGGGATAGGAGTTTGACCAACCCCAAGGCCATCAGTAGGGCCCAGAGTGAACAGGAAGGGAACAAGGCCACCCCCAGCCCATCAGTAGGGTCCAGAGTGAACAGACCGGGCGCTCCCAGCATGCTCTGCTCCATGAGGCCACCCCCGGTGCCATCAGTAGGGCCCAGAGTGAACGGGACAGGGGTTAAACCACCCCCAGCCCATCAGTAGGGTCCAGAGTGAACGGGACGGGCGCTCCCAGCATGCTCTGGTCCGCGAGGGCGCCCCCGTTGCCATCAGTAGGGCCCAGAGTGAACAGGACAGGAGCGAGGCCACCCCCAGCCCATCAGTAGGGTCCAGAGTGAACAGGCCAGGCGCTCCCAGCATGCTCTGCTCCGCGAGGCCGCCCCCGGTGCCATCAGTAGGGCCCAGAGTGAACGGGCCGGGCGCTCGCCCTCAGTAGGGCCCAGGGTGAACCCGCGGGCGGGAGGCGGGCGCTAGGACCGCGCGCTCCGGCAGCGTCGCCGCGCCGCCCCGTCCCGCCATGGCAACAGGCTCCCCATTGGCCGGCCCCCACCGCCGGCAGCCAATGGGGAGCCGGCGGCCCTGTCGCTAGGCCGGGGCGCCCGCCGAGCCGCTCCCCCCTCCCCTCCCTAAACACCCCGGGGGAGGGGCTGCAGGGGGAGGGAATTGCCCCCGAGGGGGGTAATAAAGCCCCGCCCCCCAAATTTGCCCCCCCAGGGGGGTAATTATAGCCTGAATACCCCCCCGGGGGGGGGCAGGAGGGTTTAATTGCCCCAGTATGGACCAGTATAAGGGATGGGGGGGGACCGGGAGGGGGTAAGGGGGAACTGGGAGGGACTGGGGGCAACTGGGAAGGGGCAGGGGGGAACTGGGAGGGACTGGGATGGGGTAGAGGGCAACTGGGAGGGACTGGGAAGGGGTAGGGGGCAACTGGGAAGGGACTGGGATGGGATAGGGGGCAACTGTGAGGGACTGGGAAGGGATCAGGGGGGTTATACTGGAACTGGGAGGATTATACTGGTAACTGGGAGGACTGGGAGGGTCATACTGGGACAAACTCAGAGATCCAGACCGCTACTGGGAGAGCCATACTGGAAGTGGACGTGCCATCCCAGTACCAAACGCACCCCACTGGTACTGGGGGGGGGGGCACATACTGGTCCAGGAACCCCCCCATACTGGTCTCAGTGACCCTATACTGGTCTTGGGACCTCCATACTGGTTGTAGAATCCCCTTACTGGTCCCGGAGCCCCCCATACTGGTCTCAAGACCCTCATACTGGTCCCCATACTGGCCTTACGGTTCCCACACTGGTCCTTGCCCCCCCGTACTGGTCTCAGTGTCCCCATACTGGTCTCAGAACCCTAATACTGGTCCCCATACTGGTCTTAGGGCCCTGTACTGCCCCCATACTGGTCCTAAAGTCTCCATACTGGTCCCGGAGCCCCCCATACTGCTCTTAGCATCTTCATACTGGTCTCAGGGCCCCTATATTGGTCCCTGGATGCCCATACTGGTCCCCATACTAGTCTGTACTGGTCCTAGAACCCCGTACTGGTCTACAGGCCCCCATACTGGTCTTAGAGCCCCATACTGGTCCCTGCCACCCCATACTGGTCTGAAAACCCCCATACTGGTCCCTACCACCCCATACTGACCTGGAGGTCCCCATACTGGTCTGAAGACACCCAAACTGGTCCCTATACTGGTCTTAGGACCCCACACTGGTCCCTACCGGCCCCATACTGGTCTTGGGGTCCCCTTACTGGCCCCCATACTGGTCTTCGGGCCCCATACGGGTACCTACCGACCCCATACTGGTCCCTACCGACCCCATACTGGTCCTTAGCCCCCCAATACCGCTCCCGGCCCCGGCCCCAAGGCCCCACCCGGGCCCTATGGATCCCCCCCCCCCCCCCCCGCCTCGGGTCCCGGCCCCTCACCTGCAGGCGGCGGCGGCGGCAGCGGCGCTGGAGCGGGCGGAGGCCGGGGCCCGGAGGCCCGGGGCCGGGAGGCCTCGGGGGGGGGGGGAGGCTCCGGAGGCTCCGGCGGCGGCGGCGGCGCCGCGGGGGTTCCCCAGGCCAGGCCACACAAAATGGCGGCCACAACAAACCGCCGCCGCCGCCACCGCCGCGCACGCGCGGCCACGCCCCTCGGCCGGGCCCCTTAGCCAATCGGCGGGGAGGACGCCCGCAAGCCACGCCCAGCCGGGGGAAGGACCCGCCCCCCCGCGCGCAGGGCGCGTGCGCGGCACCGCCTCTCACCCCGCCCGACGGGGGTAACCGCCTCCTGTTCGATGTGCGCATGCGCATCACCGCCCCCTCCCCCTGAGGTAACCGCCCTCCCATTCTATCTGCGCATGCGCCTCGTCCCTCCTACTCCCCCCTCCCACCAGAGATACCCACCCCATTTTCGATCTGCGCATGCGCACCACTTCCCCCTCCAGCTCCTCCCCCTCCCTCCCCTAAACTCCCGCCCTTTCTACTCTGCGCATGCGCACCCCTTTCCCCCTCTCTCCCCCCTCCCACCCCGAAACTCCCGCCCCTTTCCCAGGCCCCGCCCCTTTCCCACCCCCCGCTAACTGCGCATGCGCCATGCGGTGGTGGCGGAAGCCACGCCCTACTCGAGGGAGGGGGCGTGGTTACGATAGACCACGCCCCCTTCTGGCTGCAATTGCCCCCCCATAGGGTTAATTACCCCCCCCCCCCAGCTAATTAATCTGCCCCCCCGGGGTTAATTACCCCCCCCAGCTAATTAATCCGCCCCCCCGGGGTTAATTACCCCCCCCAGCTAATTAATTTGCCCCCCCCATGGGCTAATTACCCCCCCCATTGGGGTTAATTAACCCCCAACTAATTAATCTCTCCCCCATAGGGTTAATTACCCCCCAGCTAATTAATCTGCCCCCCAATAGATTAATTACGCCCCCCAGCTAATTAATCTCCCACCCCATAGTATTAATTATCCCCCCAGCTAATTAATCTACCCCTCCCAGGGGTTAATTACCCCCCCAAGTAATTAATTAGCCCCTCCCTGTTAATTAATCTGCCCCCCATAGTGTTAATTACCCCCCCAGCTAATTAATTTGTCCCCCATAAGGTTAATTACCCCCCCAAGTAATTAATTACCCCCCCAGCTAATTAATTTGTCCCCCATAAGGTTAATTACTCCCCTAAGTAATTAATTACCCCCCCAGCTAATTAACTTGCCCCCCCAGGGGTTAATTACCCCCTCCCCAGCTAATTAATCTACCCCTCCCAGGGGTTAATTCCCTCCCCCATAGGGTTAATTACCCCCCCAGCTAATTAATCTGCCCCTCATAGGGTTAATTACCCCAAGTAATTAATTAGCCTCTCCCAGTTAATTAATCTGCCCCCCATAGTGTTAATTACCCCCCAGCTAATTAGTCCGCCCCCCATAGGGTTAATTACCCCCCAGCTAATTAATCTATCCCCTCCGGGGTTAATTACCCCCCATACTGCTAATTACCCCCCCCCCAAATTATTTAATCTGCCCCCCCATAAGGTTAATTACCCCCCAGCTAATTAATTTGCTCCTCCCCCGGGGTTAATTACCCCCCAGCTAATTAATTTGCCCCCCCTAAGGTTAATTACCCCCCCAAGTAATTAATTACCCCCCCAGCTAATTAACTTGCCCCCCCATAAGGTTAATTACCCCCCAGCTAATTAATTTGCTCCTCCCCCGGGGTTAATTACCCCCCAGCTAATTAATTTGCCCCCCCTAAGGTTAATTACCCCCCCAAGTAATTAATTACCCCCCCAGCTAATTAACTTGCCCCCCCATAAGGTTAATTACCCCCCAGCTAATTAATTTGCTCCTCCCCCGGGGTTAATTACCCCCCAGCTAATTAATTTGCCCCCCCTAAGGTTAATTACCCCCCCAAGTAATTAATTACCCCCCCAGCTAATTAACTTGCCCCCCAAAGGTTAATTACCCCCCCCAAGTAATTAATTACCCCCCCAGCTAATTAACTTGCCCCCCATAAGGTTAATTACCCCCCAAGTAATTAATTACTCCCCCAGCTAATTA